>NC_056731.1:1130042461-1130054961 GCF_019279795.1 Protopterus annectens | reverse complement strand
TCACAGGATGCCTGAAGGAAGGCATTGAGGTAAAGAGTTATGGATTAATTCATGTTCAAGGCGTGGGTAAGGGGCATTTTGTAGTGTGGTTTTGATGGGGTACAGGCCTCGAGGGTGGCTGTCAGCTCCTCGGCCCGAGGCCGCCTTGGCTGAAGCTGATCAGAATTTCCATTGAGCATGTTGGCAAGACAAGGATTTTGGATGCTCCTTTACGGTCTGATGTGTTGTTTGGATGCGCCTGTGGAAGCAGTTTGAAAGAAATGGAGGACAAAGCTAAGTCTATGCTAACTGTTAAAGATTTTTTGCAGGTGCAGCCACCAGGAAGTTTAGTAGAAATTGGCCTGCTTCAAAGGTGGACATATATCACTGCTTATGCATTCTCTGGGTCTAAGGGGTAGGTCTAGACGTGGTAGGGGCAGGAGCTCAAGGTTCTTTTTAGGCCTAGAACAGGGAGTCTCTACCCAAGGCTCCAGACTTCTGGTGAGGCAAGGGGTCAGTCCTTTACCGTGGTAAACAGACAATGACCTGTCTTTTCAGCTGCCAGCAGATTCACGCTGGGCAGCCTTCCTTTGGGAAGGAAGATTTGTCTCTTTTCAAAGAAAAATTGGGATTTAATTACTCGAAGACAAATGGGTGTTGGATACGCATTCACCACCACGTTGCAGATTTCTTATTTCCTTCATACAATGCCCCCCTTTCAAAGGCATGCCAGACGTTCCTCCTCACACAAAGAAGTGGAAGAGCTCACATGCAGTTTCTCAGTTACTTCACATAGCTGGCCATTCAGCCAGTCCTGTCGAAAAAGTGGAGCCTAGGATTTTATTCTGCTTGTTCCTTGTACCAAAGAGGAAACACGTGGAGACCAATTTTGGATTTATCTATCCCTCAACACTTATCTGGACATTCCCAAGTTCAAGATGTTGACGTTACAACAGCTTTTACCTCTGCTGGGCAAACCTCACTGGATGGTAACTTTTGAGATCCTCAAAGAAGCTTACCTCTCATGTGCCTATAGGACTAAGTTGCAGGAGAAGTATCTAAGGGTTTCGAGCTGGAAATTCTCATTATCAGTTCTCTACCTGCATTGCCCTTTGGCTTATCTACATGCGCTTAGAAGTGTTCACAAAGGTTCTGGCTCAGTAATAGCTTGCTACTTCAGGCTTCAAAGGAATTCAAATCTATCCTTACTTGGACGCACTGCCTGATTCTGGCTCAAGAAAAGGGAAGTTCTTCTACAGCACCTGGAATATGTTATCGCAGTGGTAAGATGCCTAGGGTATTCTGTGAAAGAAAAAAAGTCCAGTCTAGTACCCTCTCAAGACATGGGCTTTCTGGGTGTGAGACTGAATACAGCAGCCCAGATGGCCTTTTAACCGGACAAACAAAAGAGTCTGTCACTTTACTTCCATCAACTATCTCATCAGTCCGTGCTGACTGCAAGGACAGTCCTTCAAGCATTAGGGTTCATGGCATCTTGTATTCTGGTGCTTCCCAATGCCAAACTGCATATGAGGAAGTTAAGCAATGGTATCTCAAAAATGTATGGACACAGCACTGCCAGGATTTGGACACTGTCATTCCAATAATACCTTGCCTTCAAAAAGAATTCTTGTGGTGGGCTCAGGAATGTCACCTAAACAAGGGACTCTCTGTGACCCGCCAGAGGCAAGTCAAATCTTGACGACGGATGCCTCGGACATTGCAGGAGCTCATCTAAATGGAAAGTGGATACAAGACAAGTGGCCTGCCAGACTACAGCATCTACATATCAACATGAAAGAGATGTTAGCAGTCCAGTTTGCATTAATGGCTTTCAAGGAGTTTCTTCTTCCAGGGCAGGTGTTGATTCTAACAGACAACACAACTGTCATGTGGTACATCAACAAGCAAGGGGAACACATTCTTATCCTCTATGCAGGCAAGCAATGATTTTATGGGAGACTGCGCTAAGCCTGCAACTAACTCTTCAGGCAAGGTTTCTGCCAGGAGCACAGAACTCCTTAGCAGATGTGTTAAGCAGACAAATCATGGATCCCCACGAGTGGGAAACTGGATCTTCATGTATTTCAGAAACTGACAGTGTCATGGGAACTCCAGACATAGATCTGTTCGCTTCTCCACTAAACCACCAGCTGCCAAAGTATTGCACAAAGGGTTTCATCACACAGCTTGGAAAGTGGATGCTCTGTCTTTCAGTTGGAAAAACCTTCATGTGTATGCCTTTCCACCTCTACCTCTTCTTCCAAAGGTACTGTTAAAGGTCAGACAAGACAGGCCAAGGATGATTTTGATAGCTCCAGATTGGCCTCGCAACACTGGTACCCTCTACTACGGAGTCTGGTAAAGAAGCCTCCATGGCCTTTACCTCTGATTCCTCATCTGTTATCTCAGAAGGACGGTCATCTGCTCAATGTCAAGCTACACTCTCTTCATCTAACAGCTTGGCATATTCTGTGTTGAAACACAGCAGGTCTCAACTTCCTCAACAAGTTTTGAATGTGATTATGGAAGCTAGAAGACCTAGTACAAGGAAAGTGTATGCAGAAAATGGAAGAGATTTTATTTTGGAGTACAGCAAAGAATTTGGAGATTTCTGAGCCTAATTTGAGTGTGGCTCTTCAATATCTTACTGAATTATTGGACAAAGGTTTGTCCTTCTCTTCCATAAAGATTCATGCTGCAGCAATTTTCAGCTCACTATGATTGTGACCCACCTATGTTTTTGCATGCTTTGATCAAGCAGTTTCTTAGAGGGGCAAAGAATATAAGACTCAAAAGTAGAGCTTCTACACCTGCTTGGGATCTCAATTTTGTGTTGGAAAAACTTACTCTACAACCTTTGAGCCTGCAGCTACTACTGAATTGAAATACTTGTCATGGAAGACTGCTTTTCTGTTGGCTATTACTTCTGCAAGAAGGGTGTCTGAGTTGCAGGCCCTTATGGCGGTTGAGCCTTTTTTGATTTTCCATAAGGATAGGGTATCACACGGTACTAATCCTTCTTTTATGCCTAAGGTGGTTTCTAGTGTGGCTTTAAACCAAACTATTCATTTACCTACTTTTTTGCAGACCCTCAAAATAAAGGGGAAAAGATTTTGCACACTTTAGATGTACACAGGCAATTGCGTTATTATTTAAGCAGGACTAAGGATTTTAGGCAGTCTCAGCAGTTGTTTGTTTCTTTTGCTTTGAGTTCTCAGGGCAAGCCTGTGTCAAAACAAACTATTTCTAGGTGGATTGGCTTTTGCATTGCATTTTGTTATTCCATCATGGCAAGGAGATTCCAGCTGGGATTAGGCCTCATTCCACTAGGGCTACTGCCACTTCAACAGCATTTCTAAGGGGGGTGGCAACTAAGGATATTTTGGAAGCAGCTACTTGGAGTTCAGTGCATACTTTCTCTAAGCATTATCGCCTTCCTATCTACTCTAAGTCTAGGGCTGGTTTTGCCACAGCTGTTTTGCAAGGCATGTTGTCAGCTCCTACTTTATGATTTGCCAGCCTCCCTTACCTCTGCTTTGGGATTCTACCCAATAGTCAGGACTGCAGCAATGGAAGACCTAAGAACATAGTACAGTTTTGTACCTACCATAAATGTAGATGTTCGAGGATTCCATTGCTGCAGTCCAATTTACCCTCCCTCCTTCCCCTCTGTATTTAGGGGTGGTTGTGTAGGTGAGTTTACATGTCTATATTTTTGTACATATTGTTGTATATATTGTACATGTTTTGGTGCAGGTTTTTGGGGCTTGTCTTTTAGGGTCTTCTGACATCTGGGGCAAGAAAAGACTGAGGATATGACGCCGGCCATGCGCATTAGTACCCTGACGTACTGACGTCAGTCTAATGCGCCCTGACCGACGTCAGCCTTATACTCTGGTATTCGGGCCGACTGGACGCGGACTATACCCAATAGTCAGGACTGCAGCAATGGAATCCTCGAACATCTACATTTATGGTAGGTACAAAACTGTACTTTCCTGTGGGTTTGCAGGCCGCTACCGAGACCCTTTCGGAGTCCGGTATGCCGCAAGACTCTCTTTCGACCAAGGATCCTGTGGATGGTCTCTATCTTGGATGAGTCGGGAGCCGCTGAGCAGGCACCGGCCTCCGAAGTACTTTGCACTATCGATACTCGACACAGACTGATGACTTCTTTCTCATCTTCAGTTCTTTCTAAAACTACAGAGTTTCTAAGGCCTAGGGTACGAACCACACCCAAAAAAACGACGACCCAAGCTCAGGCACGTGCTACATTGCCTCAGTCTCAAATGCTTAAAATGGCAGAAGACCATATTATGCTTATTAGGGGAAGCCAGGCTACCCCTTCCAGAAGAAAAAAAGACTTGTACCCACTAGTTTTATCTGAATAGGAGTCCGATGACTGTGATGCATCTGAATATGAAGATGTGCAACCCTTCTCTGCTTATGAGGATTCTAATGCAGAGGAATCCATTCCTTCTGCCTCTCAATCCGAGGATTTTTCATTTGGGGAAACACTACCTACTTTTAAGGGAGCATTTCCAATGGGAATGTCAGGACTGTTCTCAGGCAAAAAGGAGACTCAGGGAATTCTTAGATTTACCACAGCACAGACCTTTGGCCATTCCTCTTGTCCTGGATGTTGTGGGTGATGTTTTCATGGAATCCTGTCTGACTCCTGACACCCTTCCTCCTGCTCCCAGGAAACCTGACCGGTATTAGAGTCCCTGCCTCTCACAAATTTCTTTCCAAAAATCCTACTGCTGACCCCGCAGTCATCTCTTAAGGACCTAAAGGAATCAAAGTAACTTCAACTAAGAATCCCACCCCCTCAGATAGGGATTCCCGAGCATTAGATGAAAAACATCCAAAGGTGCAAAAATGACAGTCAGGATACCACCCACAATCGACTTTATTGTAAAAATATGTACACGCACGTAAAAGCATTAAAACCATAAACGCCTTACAAATTGAACACAGCGTTTTCGTCTTATTGTATAGACTTCCTCAGATAAAACACCATATCAAAAAGAACCTGTATTTAAAACTTAATCCATTAAATAATTAACCAATGAATGAACTGGTTGACTTAAGTGTTTTTAAGACACACAAACGTATATATTACCAGAAAGGGAAACATCACCTTTGAAATATATATCTGGTTTCACTTTACATTAAAAATATATCAAGTAAAATGCCTTTTAATAAATAAAGATTATGAAATACATGGTTATGAATAACATAGTATGTAAATGTGATAAAACCTTTTGTTAAAACAAATAAGATGGGAGAAAATTTTATAAAACTTCAGTTTAAATAAAGTGCTTTGTGCATAAACCATCTTCTATGACAACATATATAATACAATACAATGTAATGCCATCTGGTGGCCAATTTTTTGTATGTTTTTTTCCAATTTCTGAAAATGTTCAGTTTAGCTGCCCTTAATTTTAATAATGGTTTGATAGATATAAAGTCATTCAAACCAGGGGCATGGTCCTTCTGTAGGTTACTTGCCACCACAGTTCTCTAAATTCTAGTGCATCTTCCCATGGACCACCCCTAATATTAAAGTTAATATTTTCCAGAACCAAAACCATATAGCGCTTTTACATTCCTTAATATGTTTAAATAGTGCATTGGTTTCTTTCCTTGTTGCTATTTCGTAATTATGTTCATATATCCTCTTTTTTAGCTTCCTTTCAGATTTCCCCATATAAAAGGAGCCACATATTTTACAGATGGCTAGATAAATAATCCCTTTAGTTTCGCAGTTAAAATGTTCTGTACTACATATCCATCTGTTCCTACTCTTCAAATAATGATGTTATGTGATCCTATCTCGCCTACATTCTGAATGATGGGTTCGAGCGATCCTCGTGACTCCATTCGGCACGCTTGTGCCAAAGAGCGAAGTCTCCTATTGGCGGAGCTTACTATATCCCAGGATGCACCACTACCAGTCCCCAGATCTCGCTTGCCGCTTCCCATTGACATTGGTCTCGAGCTGGCTGGGCTGAGTAGTTTTTATTAACTAACTTTCTGTCAGTTTTTGCTGTTTTTGGTCACAAAAGCTGTTTTAACGGGCTATCTTCTTTTGTGTACGCTTGATTGTGAAAACTGTTGTGTGTGATTGGGTTGAGGTTTGTTTTCGGCCCCTTCCATCCAGGGCCTTCCCGAACTGTCAACCTTTGAAAACTTTACAGGGTCTCAAGTCTATAGTTGTTTAGAGTTCCCTGTCATTTACAGGAAGTGTTTGTGTTAAGCTATAACTGTTAGCTTACATTTATCATAAGTAAATCTATAGTTTATTTTCCTGTCAAAGTTACTAGAATTGTTAGCATCATGTCTCAAACCCCTAGGCCTTCGGGCTTTAAAAATGTTCAAATGTGGTTTTAAAATGTCTATTACTGACGATCATTCGCTTTGTGTATATTGTCTAGGGGCAAAGCACTTGCAGGAGTCATGCAGCGTATGTCACGCTTTTTCCTCAAGGGTCCTCCAGGAGAGGAAAAATAAATTGATTCTTAAGGGGTTAATTAAACCCTCCTTTGAAGAAGCCTTGGCATCCTCTCCGGCTCCGGCCAAAAAGAAAAGGGCTTCGGTTCTGACCAGTCCGTCGGATCCGACTGCCAAGAAACTTAGGCAGGCCTCTCCTTTGGCTCCAAAGACTTGAGCCGAGGTCGAACGCTTGCCTCGATGCCACCAGTATCGACTCCTCTGGCTTCGGAGCCGATGGCTGGGGCATCGAGGCGGGGTCACCTCGTCGGCTCCGCTGCTCGAGCCGACAAGGGTCGCCCGCTCAGACATCTTCCTCCTCGGCGCAGTCTACCCCGCACCGATGGAATCTGGTGTGAGTATTCCTTCGGCCGATACTCATCGAAGTCGCCTGAGCCGGTCCCCTAGCCCTTGGGGCCGATGGAGGCCTTCAACCCGTTCTGTTTCCTCTGGGTCTTGAGAATGTCGGATTCTGATATAGACAGGGTGCTCCAAAGACTGTTCCAGTCCCCAGTCTTCCAAAATTTGTTTCGTTCCGACCCAGTTGGCCTCGAGCCGATGACCTTGGCCCACCCCACTGCCATTCCTCCTCCGACTGCTTCTGCCCGCAGAGCAGGTGCTGTTGGAGCCGGTGGAGATCTCAGGGTCGGCTCCACCTCTTACTTCCAACTGGGCCTTCGGGTCCGAGTTTGGTACGCTGGACTTCTTCGGCTGGACCCTGGGGGTGATGTTTCTGGACCTATGCTTTCGGTTCGAGCCTTCCCTTGGTGTTGGCTGCGGCCATGGACTTCCGCTGCTATCACGTGTTCGAGACCGGACACTCAGGATTTTGGGGGTCCGGCCAGGGCCATGAGGAGTGCCTTGGCCAAGTCCTCTTCGGCCATCTCTCCGCTTCACTGCACCTTCCCTGGGCGTGAGACTGGTCTTTGGCAGTTCCCCTGTCCGTAGCCAGCGGAGCCTCCCGAGGCCTGAGGTTACCCCAGTGGGGTTCCCTCCTCCTGAGGGAATAGTTCTTCGAGTTGTCTTCAGAGGAACCCCGAGGAAGAGATCGCAAGAGGAGCACGTGGACTTCCTAGTCTATTACATCGGACACTGATATGGATGATGCAGAGGGTCCTCGTCGCCCCTCTCGGATGATGTCTCATTTGCAGACATCTTAGAGATCCTCAAACAACGAGGCGGCTGGATATCCAAACCCCTCTGCGGACGAAGTCAGTGCTCCTCAAGGCCTTTGAGCTCAGCCTCCGCCTCCTGGGTGTCTCCCCCCTTGATCGAGCTTCTGGATTTAGTTTGTCGAAGGGTGGGAACATCCAGATACCGGTGGGGAACCAGTCCTTCTCGCCCAAATAAATTTTTGTCTGCTCCCCGAAGGAGTTCCTTACTAAGGCGTGGCTGTAGATGCCATGGTGGTGGCATCTGCTACACAACAGGACGTGGCAGAGGCTTTAACGTCCGGCCCATCCTCCTAATAAGGAGTCTAGGAGTATGGACAGGTGCGGGAAGCACCCTGACTTCAGCGGCCTTTACCTTAAGGTCTCTGGAATTATTTGGCACATTTTACCAGGCTTCAGAGGGATCTGGTCAAGGAGTTGTCAGATTCCCTCTGGTAACCTACCTGAGCAGCTAGCCCAGCTCTGTTAGCTCAGTTGGCTATCCCACGCAATTTCTAACTCGGCCCATGAGGCTCATTTCCTATGCGGCAAGTATGGTAGAGCGGCAGGCACAGGCGTGGCTCTACGAGACAAGCCTGGCTCCTTGTGTCAGTTTATGGAGGCCTTCAAATCTTCCTTCGCTGACGGCTCACCTTTGATGGGTCCTCATTGTTTGGACCCAAGGTGAAAGACACCTACTCTGGCCAGAGCAAGAGGGAAAACTTTATCTGTCCGAGGTGCCCGCATTCCACTCCTTCGGCCTATTACTCCAAGGCTAAAGGAGGGGAAAATGTGGTTCCGCAAATCTGCAAGTTTTTCTCCCAACAGCAGGGAAGATTCCCCGCCCAGAGGCAGAGGACGGGAAATTTTTCAGGGAGATGCTCGCCCCAGAGGCGGCAGAGGCCCCGCAATTGGAGACCTGAGGTGCTTCCTTTTCGGTGGGCTCTTCAGCCTCCCACACGCCATGAGGGATTGCCCGCTGTGCTGCTCGGAGCCAGTCGGGTGTCGCTTTGCCAAGCACCTAAAAGCCTGGGAGTCAATCACTCAGGACAGATGGGTGCTTGATTATTGCCGGAGGTTACCATCCCATTCACATACTCACCCCCACCGCCCAAGAGAGAATCCCGGACCCACCACCCAGTCAAGGGAAATAGCAGCCGCAGAAGCTTTAAAGCTGCTAGAAAAGGAGTCATCCAACCGTCCCCGCAGACCAGATCGGATCAGAAATTACTCCAGGTTCTTTTAGTGCCAAAAGACAGGGGACCTGAGGCCAATATTGGATCTCAGCAAACTGAACCAATCCACACGAAAATCCAAATTCAATGGTCACGTTACAATCCATTCTCCCATTATTGGAGAAGGATGTTTGATGTGCTCCATAGACCTCAAGGACGCCTATTATCACATACCCCATACATCAGGCGTCCAGAAGGTATCTGCGCCCAGCCTGGGAGTCAGTCATTACCAATTTTGCTTGCCCTTTGGTCTCACCACAGCCCCCAGGGTGTTCACCAAGTGTTTGGCAGTAGTGACTCTCACTGAGAAGTCTTGGATTCCAAGTGTTTCCTATCTCGACGACTGGCTCCTGACTGCCACCACCAGGCATCTACTAATGGACAACCTCAAAGCTACCATCTCCTGTGTTTCCCAGATTACATTCAATTGGTCAAAGTCTGTCTTGCTGCCCTCTCAACGCATAAAGTTTATAGGAGCAGAGATAGACTCAAGATTGATGCAGCTCTTCTTCCTGCCGAAAGGATCCGAACTTTACAGGGCCAAGTTCAAGCTCTGATCTCGAGATCCAAAGTCCCAGCCAGGATGGTTCTACAGGTTTTAGGCTCAATGTCTGCCACAGTTCTTTAGTTCCTCTAGCAAGATTACACATGAGGATTCTTCAGTGGCTCTTGTCAACCCAATGGTCCTTTCTTTCAGGATCTTCCCCAATCATCACATTATGATTACGGAAATATGCAAAAGGGACCCGCGCTGGTGGCTTCAGACATCCAACTTGGATCAAGGGAAACCCTTTGTTCTCCCTCCAGTGGTTACCCTGACGACAGATGCCTCCCAGATAGGGTGGGGGCATTGTCTGGGCAGGCTAGTTCAGGGCTCCTGGCTTCCAGATCTAAGCTCTTCTCCACATCAACGGTTGGAGATGAGGGGCTGTACTTCATCCCTACAGGCCTTACACAAGTTTTTCCTCAGGGCATCATCGCCATCCACACAGACAACATGTCGGTGGTCTGATATCTGAACAAACAAGGAGGGACCAGATCGTACCCCTTTGCAGAGAGGCCATGAGAGTGTGGAATGGGCTGTAGCTACCAACCGCTTTGGTAGCTGCACCCACATCCCGGAAAGTCAAATGTATTGGACAAATTAAGCAGGACAATTCTCTCTCCTCACTAATGGTCTCTAAACCGCACAGTAGTAGCCCAGGTTTTCAAGAGATGGGGACGCCGTTAAGGCTGCACCTATTTGCAACTCCACAAACGCCAAGTGCCAGTTCTTCTCCTTGATCCCACATCAAGAAGTACCAGCCATGGATGCTCTCGCACAACCTTGGCCAACAGGGCTACTTTATGCCTTTCCTCCAATTCCACTTCTTCCCAAAGTCATTCAAAAAGCTTCTCAACTGGGGTCTTTAATGATTCTGATTGCCCCATACTGGCCTCACAGATATGGTTCCTTTACCTGAAGAAGCATGCAGTGGACGATCCGTGGACCTTAGACCTGATTCCTCGACTTGCTAATCCATCAGTCGGGACATTGGCATCAGTCCCTTCAATCCTTGAAATTGACAGCTTCCTCCACTTCCGACCTTAGTTAGAAGGTGTATAACACACTAGATCCGAAGTTGTTCACATTTTATCTTCGCCCACAAACCCACCACTAACAAATTGTACCTCAGTAAGTGGAAGAGGTTTGCTATCTGGGCTCAACTCAAGGGCTTAGACCCTATCACTGCTCCTGTCCCAGAGGTTTTGAAATTCTTAACATCCCTGTTTAATCAGGGATCTTCTGTCTCAACTATTAAAGTCCAACTAGCGGCTGTCTCTAAATTCCACGAATCCACTGATCCTCCTTTGATGAGCAGCAGACTATGCAAACGCTCATTAAAGAAAAAAAGTCAGTCTATTAAGACCACCAGTTTTTCATCCTGCACCTCCGTGGGATCTTGATTTAGTGCTTCACGATTAACATCTCCTTTCGAACCGGCTGCTACATGCGAGTTAAAATATCTGTCTTGGAAAAACAGCATTCTTAGTGGCTATTACTTCTGCAAGAAGAGTTTCAGAGCCAAGCCCTGTCTATTGTAAAAAACCACCGTGACTTGATTTTCCACAAGGATAGAGTATCACTTAGACCTAATCCATCCTTTGTCCCAAAGGTCTGTTCTAGTTTCTGTCTTCAACAATCTCTAGAGCTACCAGTTTTCTTTCCAAAATTCTCCAATGAAGCAGAATACACTCTCCATAAATTGGATGTCCACAGGCAATTACGCTTCTATTTAGACAGGACTCAGCAACTTCGTAAGTCAGACCAGTTGTTTGTGTCCTTCTCAGATAATAAATTGGGCCAAACCATCACAAAAGCCACTATCTCTAAATGGATCAGAGATTGCATAGCTCAGGGGTATTCTTCTGAATAAGCAACTTACAACATCTATCAAAGCTCATTCTACCAGAGCTATGGCTACTTCTATAGCTTTTCATTCCAAGCTCAAGCTATATCGAAATCTGTGCTGTGCTACTTGGTCCAACCCACACACTTTCATTTCCCACTACAAATTGGATGTGGCATCTAAAGGACGCAGCATCTTTGGTTCCACTGTACTCAGGAGTGTTTTCTCTTTCCAGTGAGCCACCTCCTCCAGATTCAGGTGCTAGGACGCTTGTCCTCATTCAGAATAATGGCGATAGATCACATAACATCTTTAGTTATGTACTCACCATAACTTCAGATGTTTGGGATCCATCTTGCCTACATTCCTAATACCCACCTCCTTCCCCTGCCTTGGAGATCAGAAGAGATTGAACGGTTTTGAGTTCTACTGTTTTATCTTGTTTCATCTGACGATGTTATATAAGCAGTATGTGCATGTAGGCATGTAAATGTGGACAAACTAGATCTGGGGACTGGTAGTGGTGCATCCTGGGATATAGTAAGCTCAGCCAATAAGAGACTTGGCTCATTTTGGCATACAGTGAAGTCTGAGTCGAGGGAACGGCTCCGAACCCATCATTCAGAATGTAGGCGAGATGGATCCCAAACATCTGAAGTTATGGTGAGTACATAACTAAAAGTTTTTCCACATTCAAGATGTATTTACATTGATTACATCGGCCACATTTGTAGGTACCCATTCTCATCTTACTTGTTATATTTCCAGCCCTATTTTCTAAAATACTCAGTGCTGTTAGAATTTTTGTAAATGATCTTTTATGAAATATCACTAAGGTTTTCTAAATCTGTGATGGAAACAAATATTTGCCACTCTCTCAAGAATATCTGCTTTACAAAGTTGTTTACCCCATTGTATTCCAGTATTAGAGCTTGTTCATATTTTTACAATAAAGTCGATTGTGGATGGTATCCTGATTCTCTAATTTTTGCACCTTTGGACGTTTTTCATTGTTTGGATTTTGGTGCAATATCCACCATTTAGTTTTGGTTATTCTTGAGCATTTGACAGATGGGGTAAAAAAATATACACCTCTGCTACTTTTTCCATTTGAGCATTAAATTGTCAGTTCCACATGCTGAATTATCAGCAACATACCATGGAACTTCTCAAACAAAAATATCTTTCTTTCTGCTTGTGCAGAAAATAAAGAATTACAAGACTTAATGCATCCTGCAAAGTCC